>NW_022195380.1:1232939-1255119 GCF_008641045.1 Pistacia vera | reverse complement strand
AAAAAAAAAAAAAAATCACGGAATATCACATCTGTTTTTGCCTTCTCTTATATGTCCGTATCATTAGGCCTTTAATATGACCTCAGTCCACCACACATCTGGGCTTTAGATGAAAGTCTTCACGTGTTGTTATGTGAGCCCATCAAAACTCTTTCTAAACCCTTAAATTAAATAAAATTTATTATATAAATTATATTATAAAATTATCCTTACAAGACTATACAAATCTATGAAATCCTAAATATAACTAGATATAATTATAAATAAACGCTTAACCCCAAAAATAAAAACTTGTTAATCTACAAAACATTGAAATAATATGATTACATCATTTTGTTAAAACTCTTTTCAATTCTTTATACAAGAATTTTCAAAATATAAAAAACAAATTAATGTATCTCGTATCTTTTCTGCTTAATTAATTTTAAGAAACAATTAGTTTTTTATTCATATAACTCATAATAAATCTAATTTTTTTTTTTTTAACATAACTTGTGAATGCCTTTATATTTATTTCTTGCACAAACAATAATTATAGTGGCACCACATAAAATACAATTTGATTAAATAGCAACTCAATGAATTAAGTAATTAATGATATTGCAGTGGTTTTTCCACCCATTACAAGTTTTTATTCTGATTTGGGACAATATTTTGTTTAGTTAGAATCTCTTAGAAGAATAGGAGAGGAGGAGAATAATAGTGGGAAAAGATAAGGATGTATTTGGAATTAAATTTTAATTAAAATGGGGCTTAGAAAGAGTTTGAATGGGGTTTAAATAACACCATTCTATATGATATCAATCCAGTCCCTGTATAAGGGGCTGCAGAGACTTGTGTTACAGATTTTTGGTGCTGGCCTTCAACGATCAAAGAGAGAAAAGATGAAGTTGAATTTACATTATTATCATCGTTAAGGGCTAAATTAAGTGAACCAATCATCTATTTCGGCAAAACTAAAGCATGTTTATTCACCTTGCATGGATGCATGGATGCATGGATGAAGGCATATTTCAGCATACAAAACACAATCGTAGGAAAGTAATTAACTACAGTGTATGATTGAAATCGAATATTAATCTGATATAAGAAGTGGGTAGATGTAAGTCAGAAACTAGCATTCAATATATATATTAATTTCCAAGTTCCGTCCAAAATAGTCAGACGCAATTTAATGAGCTAGACCCTAGATGCTACAATTTAGTAGGTCAATTGCATGAAATTTCCTCCAAATCCGTCCAAAATTAAATTTTGATTAGACAAATTTGATGGACGTAGACATGCATCTCATTGTCATCCTTAATGGGGTATTGGGGTCCAAGGCCGTCCATTTTGAGATTTGAGCGTGCACAAAGATAACATAATCTTGTTGTTATGACTATGGAAGCAATCAAAATTTCTGTTTGTGAAGACTCTAACTAATTAAGTTATTTGTCCACCTTACTTTATCAAAGATCTCAAACCAGTAATGTTCGTGGTCAAATCTTTTTCTTATCCCCGTTCTGGATACGTAGTTTTTGTTGGTTTTCACCAAGTGATTGAATGTTGCTGCGTCGGGTTTACGAGGATGAGGATACCGACATTGATCAAGTGGTATATAAAGCTATATATAACAGAAAATCTTTTCAGCTTATGAAATTATAATACTTCCAATTCATTAAAAGCGACATCTTTGTTTTCTTTCACTTTCAAAATCTTAGTTTTTCTAAGCAAGAAGATTAACTAAGATACTCCTAAAACAACGACATTCTTGTTTTTTGGCCAATTTATGAAGTCATCAGTTCTGTCATGCATATCTGTGAAGGAAGCTGTTAATATGCTTTCAGCAAATGGTCTGATCCAACAGCTGGCAGTGGAAACTGACGCATGTTTCTTAGCCAATTTATGCCTTTTCTGATAATTTGAGTTTTACCTTGTAAACTAGCCATGGTGTTACGATATGAATTAGAAATTTTAATTACGCTGTTGACCATAATTAATTTCTTTCCGATAGATTGCAAACTTGTTTTACTCTGTTCATATTTCTCTTGTTAATTACCTTAAGGCTGAAGCTAGCTAGTAAGTGTTGGATGAATTGAATACAAGAATTCATAACAGACTACAGTATATCTGACAGGTGATGGAGACAAATTAATAACAATCCGGCCCGTCACGCGCATCTGATTAGTCACAATCAATACATATCATTGAAAATTAGAACACCTCAAAATCCCATTGAAATTCAATCTATCTAATGAAGTAATATTAATGTGTATGACTCAAGATTTAATTTCTGCCATCTTTCTAAAGAGAAAACGTGATGAAATCCCACCATTCATGCATATTAAATTTGTATTTCAAATCATATGGCAAATATAAATGTCGGTACAATAATTGGAATTTTTTGGTGATGCGTGGTAGTAGCTAATGTAGTATTATTACAAAAATAGCTGGTTGAGTTGATATATCATATGTTGTTGGCACAGAATTTGCTTATTCATGTCCTTGCTTAATTATATCTTCTAGCTAGGCATTAGGCAAATTTGTCGCCTTTATGAACCATAATGCAAAAAAATAAATAAATGAGCAGAGATTTTATTATTTGCATCATTGATCAGGAAAATCTGTAACGCAATTATTTGGTGCTAGACGTGTTGAGTTATGTTTTCTTTTGGCCATTCTGTGAGTACATTATCCTATCTTATAAATGGAAGAACTGATACACTAATATTCAATTATATGAGAGGCCAAAGTAACAAGTGTTTTGAATTTCTGCTTCTGATGGTGCTGGTCGAATGATATTTTTATTGTATCTTCTAAATAAATATACATCATTAATTAAGAATTGTATATCAGTCTTAATTTCTAGGTAGGGTGGTTTATATCTCAATTATTGAATGAATTCATTTCATATCCAACAAAGATCTCTCCACGATTTTATTTTTTTTATTGCCAGAGAAGTTCATTATAAAACAAAAGAAAAACTAGATGGGTCAAACTTCGGTGTTAATATTGTGTATAGCTTCTTTCACACGGCTTTAAAGGTGATGAAATCAAGAAAAGCGAGAAGAAACATGGTTGGTAAGCTTAATTAAGAGAATTAATTATACATATCGAACAAGCGAATGTTTAATTAATTAACAAAATTGGACCTGCAGGTAAAGGAAAGTTGCCTTAATAATGTGGAGAAACATTTCAACTACGTACTCAGAAGAAAAGCTTCGTCCAGGTGGACCCACTTGGTGCATGCATCCACTTGAGAGTCTGGAAACTGAGTGGTTCTTGTCAATGTACAGAGAGTTCCGGAAAGCTGAATGCTGATAGATACATCACGATTCTTGAAGAAGAAAGCTATCAATGAATATTGTGGACTCTTTCTTTCTTTCTTCCTTTCTTTCATGTAACAGTAGAGAAACAAATGGCTGGAGAGAAATGGCTCTCTGTAGGCAGCAGCTACGTGCTGAACGTTTGAATTAATAGCTGTATTAATTGATCATATCCTATCATATCGTCCTTAACACCAGCCACTTAATGGAAATGTATATATAAGAGAGAGGGAGAGGGTCCCTTCAATAATTTACTTGTATCTTTCACGATGACAATAATCGATTTCTCATAACCTCACATCAGTTCATGTACTTTCAGGAGGAGGGTGACTGTCTGATATTTTTCTAATCAACCTCCAACTTGAAACACGTTTAGCTCGAATTTTCATGTCATGAATTATAACCCAATACATGTATACTGTTCATAGTTCACGTGAATTCCTTTAAATTATTGTAGAGTCAATTTTACTTTCTATATCTTTCTCCTTTTCGATTACGTCTATTTTATGTGGAAGAACGTTTAAACCATTTCATGCAAGCTCACCGTGATACAAAACCCTTACAAAAATGAGAAAGAAAGATTTGCAAGGAAAATGACACAAAACTACCACTTTTTTTTTCTGTGTGTGTTTAATTTGTGATTCTTATGACATTTAGTTTATGATGCAAATGATCGTTGAAAAGAAATTGTTAATTGTGAAGCCATCAAACGNGTTAATTGCAATTCAAAGGAAGAGAAAGAAGATTTTCGTTATTATAATTATATTTATGTGCAAGAAAGTAATATATCACCACATTAAAAAAGAAGGTGGCTCATAAAATTTTCTGTTGGGCTTGGGTTTCCTCGTGTGGAGGTTGGCCCAAAATCTTAAACCCAAAAATAAAAGAAGAAAAAAAAGAAGCAGTTCATATTAGTTCATTTTTTAGTGGTGAACAGTGTCAAATAGGGTACTGTTCACAAATTGAAAATTGAAAAAGTGAGATAGAGGGAGTCGCACCAGGTTATTCTAGCAATGATCCAATGATGAATCTTACTCATTTTTGCTCAAATTTCAGAGCGTTGTTATTAACGACAAGATCTTCATATCCAACGGTCAGTTTCATAATAACCATCTTTTTTGTGAAGTTTTGTCTTTAAAAAGACAGTCAAATCAAAGAGTTGAGTTACAAAATTTTTAGTCCGTCTGTCCTTCTTCAGTCTAATGATTGGAATGTCATCTCTAGTCCAATCAACCTGATTTTTGGTCAGAAACAAACGACATTTGGCTTTTCAATCTTGACGGTTGGTTTTCGATTTTAACGGCTGAGTTTGGAGTTATACAGCTTGTATTTCGGGTGCTTTGCTGGTAATTTTACTCAATCTTTTCATAACTCTTTTGTGTATTTCATTTTGTTAGAGTTGTGATAAAGCTCTAAATTTGTGTGGAATATTATTGGTGGATTGTGGTTGTTGTAAACACTTTATTAAAGTGGATTTAAGTGGATCATTCGATCTTTTGATTTTTTAATCTCTTCATATTGAAGAGGTTTTTTCACGTAAAATTGCTTGTATCTCTTGTGAATTTGATTGTTGTTTTTAGGCATATTTGCTCAAGGTTTTGCTGCTCACGGATTCATTCAAGTAAGAAATATTTTGTTAGTGCATTATTTTCTTTCTAAGTGGTATCAAAGCGAGGTCGTAGATTGTTTGAATGATGAAGGCAAATTTGAGTACACTGGTTTGTTTGAATGGAACAAATTATCATAAGTGGAGAGGGGAAATGAAAAATATTCTATTTGTGAAAATGCTACACTTGCCGGTGTTTGCTTCGAAAAAACCTTATTCTAAAAGTGACAAAGAATGGGAGTTTGAGCACAAACAAGTGTGTGGCTATATTAGGTAATGGGTAGAAGACAATGTTCTAAATCATATTGCTAATGACTTATGCTAGGATTTTGTGCAATAAACTTGAGACCTTGTATGCTTCAAAAATAGGAATAATAAATTGTTCTTGCTTAAGCAAGCTATGAATTTGAGATACAAGGAAAAGAGTTCTAGTTTGGATCACTTGAATGAATTCCAAGGCTGTTTTGATCAATTGTCCGATATGGGTGTAAAATTTGATGAGGACATTCAGGGATTTTGGTTGCTTAATACACAACCTGACTCTTGGGAAAATTTTCGTGTATCCTTGACAAATTCTGTTCCTAATAGTATTGTGACCATGAAATATGTCAAGAGTGGTGTTTTAAATGAGGAGGTGAGACGAAGGAGGCTCTTCATCATCACATTTTGAGGTCCTAGTCAGTGAAAATAGAGGGAGAAACAAGGGTAAAGGTCAAGGGAAAAATGGTAGAGGTTGTAACGCCCCACTTGAGGTACGTAGTTTAATTGTGTTGTATTACTTAAATGCTTATTGTTTTGTCCTTGGTTGAATTGATATTGTGAGTTGGTTGAGTGATTGCCCTGAAATTTGTAAAGACTTGGCGAATTTTTGTGTTACAGACAGCGTAGGTTCTGTAAGCTTTCACCGGGGCGAAGAAAGATTCTTCACCGTGGCGAAGGGCCTGACAAAATGTTTACTAAGTTTCTAGAGAATTCTTCCTTTGGGGTACAATGACCATTATACCCCTAATTAGTAAGAAAAATGGGGAGTGAAATGTAAGGAAATTGTATGGAGAATAGTTTAAATGGGAGTGCATTTGCAAAGAATTGAAAGGGCAAAGGTGGAATTCCCAAGAAAGAGTAAGGGTAAATTGGGAAAGAAGGTGTAAAATATGAGTAAATAAGGTTTAAGTCTTAGAAACCCTTTCATTCTTCTTCTTCCACCGCCATACTCATTCACCATTTTCTCTCTACTTTCCATCCAATCCTTCAAGGATTTTAAAGGGCTTTTGAGTAGTTTTTGGGTAGAGAGAGGTGATTTTAAGGCATCCTAAGGTAAGAATCTTTATTCTAGATGTGAAATTTAGTTATAAAGGTGTTAAGGTCTTATGTGTTATTGTTTAAAAGTGTAGAGAAAAGACATTTACCAAAGGAAAAGAGAAGTGCTAGTGGAAGCACACCATCACAAGGTAAGTAAATCCAACTCAAGCTAAAGTTTAAGAAATTTGAGTAGAGATTTCTTTATGCATGTATAAATGATGCTTGCTGAGAAATTGAGTAGAAATATATGTTTATTTGTTTGTTGAGAAATGAGTGAGATAAGTATTCATGTTGTGGTTAGAAAAGTTCTCTTTATGGGAAGTGTTAATGGTGATGAGGAGATGAAGTTGGAGGAGATTGGGTATATATTTGGGAGTGTTCTTCTATGATAGAGTTATGTCCATAGAAGGGAATTCTTCCCATTGTGGATGGGTACAAAGAGAAATAGAATTGTAGTTGAGAGAGGTTGTGTGTATGCTGACTGTGGCATTTGGGACGGGCCCAAAAGCCCGGCTCCAAAAACCGGTCCTAGGAGGCTTGGTCCCAAAAGGGACCAGGCCTAAGGAGGAGGGCCCGGGCCCTCCTCCAAGCCGGGCCTGGGCCTGGGCCAAACCTTTTTACCTTTATCAATTTAGTCCTTTATAAAATTACATTAAACCCTAAATAATGTATAAATTTAAGGAATAAAATAAAATTTACAAAATTATTAAAAAAAAAAAAAAATTAACCGTTGGCAGCCACGGTTTATAAAAAAAAATTATAAACGTTGGTGCCAACGGTAAACTGATACCAACGGTACATTTATATAATATAAGTTTTTTTTTTTCATTTTCCCCCCACAACACACTATAAATAACCCTAAAACCTTTAATTTTTTCACACCAATCAATCTCTTATTCTTTCATCTCTCAATCTCTCTACTCCAAATCTCCAACAATTTCTCATTCAATTTATATTTTATAATTTATTATATTATTTATTATATTATTCAAATTTTTTTTCTATTTTTCAAATCACATAATTTCATATTATTATTAATTCTTTTCATTTAATTATTTATTTTATCATAAATTTATAATGTCTTCCCCAAATGAGTTTTACGTTCTATCCACCGAAGAAGAATTGAAGCCTTCAATCCATTTTCACCATTTCCTCCAAGGATGCAGTCGTAATTCCACAACCCATTCGGCCGGGACAAGGTGTAGCCAACACATGTGAGTGCGAGTCAACGGGCACGGACCTAGCCCAACCCCCCCGACCGTCAAAGAGGGTCGTGTCCGATGTCTGGCGATACTTCACCAAATCAAACGGCCAAAGACAAAATGGGGAGGGGAAAGAATCGTGTGAGATATGTAATTTTGTGGAACTATTATTGGGGCTGAGAAGGGGACTTCGACGATGCGACGACAGTAGAGAAAAGCATCCCCAAATAATGCATCTTTAAGCGAATCAGGAAAGCAAATTTAAACTCAACTTAATTTTAATCCACAATCCTCAACTCTCTCAACATGGTAATACAATACACATGTTGCACGAGAGGAAATAGCAAGTATATAGTTGCTACAGACTCTCCCATTTGTTTATCTGAAAATCCTTTTTTTGTTAATATGGTTAAAACTGCATTTTGTCCAGCATATACCCTGTTAGTAGAACTACAAGTAGAGAGATATACTAAAACTTTATAACAAAATAAATAATAAACTTAAAAACGAATTTCAAATTTTAGGAATATACTATTGCACTTACCTCAGACATAGGGCTGTGATAAAAAACCGATTTTTTTAACTGTTACAGTACATTTTTTAGATCATAATGGGGTTAAAACAAAAATTGATAGGTTTTAAACTATATAATGAAAACATAGTGCTGAAACTATTTATTTTACAATTCTTGAAGTTTTGCAAGAATTATTAAACTGATAGAGTTGTAGCGCTAACGCTTGATAATGCAGCTGCTAAACAGCGGCCATATCTTTATTGAAAGAAATTGATCGCCTGGTGAAGGCAAATTTTATCACCAGAGATGTGCTTGTCACATCATCAATTTGATAGTTAAAGTAGGTTTAGATGCTATACATTCAAAGATTGAGAGGTGCGTAGAGCTATCAGATTTATCGTCGGCTGGTAGCAATAAAAGATGGCAGGAGTACGTCAAATATTATAAGCAAGAGGACCCACCGGTTTAACCTTTGAAGTTATGTACAGACATGCCTATCCGTTGGAACTCTACCTACTTGATGTTGGAAAAAGCTTTGCCAACCGCGAGACAAATTAAGATTTCATCAACCGGAAGAACTATCCAGAGGAAGTTGTCAACTATGATGATTGGGCGGTTTGTGAACTTTTTTATTCATTCTTAAAATTTTTTATGATGCTACTAATACATTAAGTGGTATTTATTATCCAACTACTAATTTAGTGTTAGATATTTTAGTTCAAATTGCTAAAACTTTTGATCAATATAGACATGATAACATTTTAGTGAAATTGTTTCAAGTATGGAAGAAAAAATAAGAGATATTGGTAGATATTCCATTCTTATATGGTTAAGCTTTTCTAGATCTAGGTTTAAATTCTCGTAGTTAACGGTGTAATTACTGAGTTAGGCCATTATTTAGGACAAGATTATACGTCTTATTTGACTGACTTTAAACTCAAATTGGATAGGCTTTTTTTTTAATAAGAACAGATACAATGGAATTAGAAGTGGAAGTGGAAGTGGAACGTCTAGGAGAGGCGATCAGGACCTTGATGTAGCCCCCCCTCAAGAATCGAGCAAGTGGGCGTATGTGGGACGTGACGGAAGCTCCAGCTCTAGCTCCAGCTCGTACATACATAGACCAAATGAGATGACTCGCTACCTACAGGGGGACTTGACCTTTATGAACGATGAAGGAGCAACTTGACATGGATATTCTTCAATGGTGTAGAACCAACAAGAAAGTCAATTCCCCATTATATCCCAATGGCACGTGACATTATCTGTGCCGGTTTCTACAATTGCATCCGAGTCAACATTTTCAACAGTGGTCGGATTGTTGAAGACAGAAGCTATTCTTTAACGATGAGATGATTGAAGTGATAAGTGTTTACGGGATTGGACTCATGCAGAAAGAAGACTACACAGCACCCTGAAGTCCCGAACTACTCGAACTCTTTAGGAATACAGATGAATAATGTAACTAGTTGTGACGATGAAATTGAAGATGAATAATTTAATAAAAATTTATTAATTGTTTATTTGTGAAGCGTGAATGTGTGAAATGTGAATATTATATTTATGTTAAAAATTAAAATTAACTATTATTTATTATTTTAAAATTATAAAATTTTAGAAACTTACTAATCAACCCCTAAAAAATACTAAAAACACCCCTATAAAATTTCGTTTTGCCCCAAAATATAAAAAAAAATTGAGGGGGGAAAATAAAATTTTCCAACCCCATGGGACTGTCCGGCCCATGAGAGACTGGTCCCATTTGGGACCAGTCCCAAACGGGCCAGGCCTGGACCCGAAGGGACTGGTCCTTGCCTAGGTATTGTATGCACATGAGTTATTTGATGAAATACCTAAGAGAAGTTATGAGATGAGTTAGGAATCTTAATTCTTGCAACATTGCATATTGACATTTTCTAAGTGCATTAATGAGCATGAACCATCCATATGCATTAATTGTGCATTGAGAAGTAGTTTGAGAAAGAGTAGAGAATTTGGAAATAGACTACTCTAAGAGTTGAGAAAGAGTAGAGACCTTTGTGCTTAAACTACTCTAAGAGCTAAAGAAGAGAATAGAGTAGGTTGTGTGATGGGGAACCTGTGAGTGATGAGTAAAGTCACGAGAGTGGGTGCTTTGTGATTCCCAGCTGTGCCTCCGGTCAGATGAGGCCATGACCGTCACGAAGAGTGGAACATGAGGTTCCAGCCGTGCTTCGGTAAGAAGGGACCGTGACATTCGAGAGATAGAGAGAAAGAATGTACACTCACATGGCCAAGGGTTTTGAATCCATGCATAACCGAATCCGATCGGTACAGAAATGAGTAGAAGTCACATAGAGCAAGAGAGTTCCCGGCCGTGCCTCCGGTAAGATGAGGTCGTGACATTCCCATGAGTAAAACAGGAAAACAGAGAAATAGAAAGAACAGAAAGAGAAAATGCGTAGAGTCATGAAGAGTGGGTTGAGTCCCCAGCCGTGCCTCCGGTAAGATGAGGCCGTGACATACACCAGAGAGTATATAGAAAAGGATATGAGAAACAGAAACAGAAAGAGAACAGAAATGAGAAGAGAAGAGAGTAAGGAAAGAATTAAGAGAAATAGTTATGGAGATAGACGAGTAGAGGATTTACTTACTGAGCATTATTTTGCTCACCCCGTTGTTTTTCTAATGTTTTTGTAGGTTCTAGATGAGGACGCAGTTGGATGGGTGTCGGCGGGTGAGGAGAGTAGTTACACTGTCCACCACACTTTTCAGAACTTTTCTAAAGGATACTGACTTTTGTAAAAGAATATGTATGTTAAATAAAAGAAAATTTTGGGCCCAACTATGTTTATTAATGTACTCGTATTTTATTATACGTATTTTTATGAGTATAGTAGTATCAAGCAGTTATTACAGAGGTAAAAGCAAGAGTAAATCAAGGTTAAAGTACAAGAATCTTGAATGTCACTATTGTGGTAAAACTGGGCATATTAAGAAATATTGCTACAAATGGAAAAGGAAGAACAAACCGGAAAATAGCAAGCAGAAGAAAAATGACGATGGCAAGCATAATGATCAAGTTGCTACTATTACGTCTGAGAATTTTTTTATTCTCTATGATGATAGCATATAAATGTTGCATGCCATGAGACCAGTTGGATAATTGATAGTGGTGCTTCTATTCACGCTACATCTAGAAAAGATCTTTTTACTTCCTATGTTGTAGCTGACTTTGGGATAGTAAAGATGGGCAATAATGGTCTGACAAAGGTCATTGGCATTGGAGATGTGTGTTTGGAAATGGATAATAGTAGTAGTCTACTACTCAGAGATGTGAAGCACATTCTTGACATTTGTCTGAATTTGATTTCTACGGGTAGACTTGATGATGAGGGCTATTGTAACACTTTTAGTGATGGCCAGTGGAAGCTCACTAGGGGTGCCATGGTTGTGGCTTACGACAAGAAGTTTTCCACTTTATACATATTACAAGCAAGACTTTCTAAAAGTATTATTAATGCAAGATGACTTTATAGAAGACTTGTGGCATAAGAGACTTGCCCACATGAGTGAAAATGTTTGGCAATATTGGCTAAAAAGAATCTTCTTCCTGGAATAAAAAGTGCAAATTTGAAAAGATGTACTCATTGTTTGGCAAGAAAACAGAATATAGCTTCCTTCAAGAGTTCCTCTCCTTCAAGAAAATAAGGTCTTCTTGATTTAGTGCATTTCGATGTTTGTGGACCTATGAAGACAAAAACACTTGGTAGTGCTTCTTACTTTGTGCCTTCATAGATGATCATTCAAGAAATTTGTGGGTTTATACATTGAAAAAGAAAGATCAAGTGTTGGATGTGTTTAAACAATTTCAGGCTTTGGTTAAGAGACAAATTGGGAAGAAATTGAAGTGCATCAGAACAGATAATAGGGGAGACTATTTGGGTCCATTTGATGAATATTGTAAATAATAGGGCATTCGGCATCAAAAGACACCACCCAAAACTCCACAGTTGAGTGGGTTAGCTGAAAGGATGAACAGAACACTAGTTAAGAGGGTGAGATGCTTGCTTTCACAAGTGTAGTTGCCAGGATCTTTTTAGGGTGAAGCTTTGAGTACAATTGTACATGTTCTTAATCTAAAACCTTTTGTCCCTCTTCAGTCTAATGTACCAGAGAGATTTTGGATTGACAAAGATGTTTCTTATGATCACTTACGTGTTTTTGGATATAAGGCATTTGTGCATATTCCCAAAGATGAGAGGTCTAAGTTTGATATGAAGATTCGGCAGTGCATCTTTATAGGTTATGGTCTTGATGAATTTGGCTATAAGCTGTATGATCCAGTTGAGAAGCAACTAGTAAGAAGTCGTAATGTTGTGTTTATGGAAGATCAAACTATATAAGATCTTGAAAAAATAGATAACGTAGTGCCTCAGTATAGTGATGGTTTGATTGACTTGGATCCAGTACCTTTCATAGATTTGCCAACAAATGTTGAACATGATGTTCAGGATGACCAACATGATTTAGATGATGCAGATGTTCCTATGCAAGTTCAGACAGATTATCAGACTACTACTCGGCTTCTAGGACCAGAAATCCCACTCAGGAGGTCTATTAGAGATCGACATCCTTCCACACAATATTTTGCAAATGAATATGTGTTACTGATTTACGAGGGAGAGCCTTAATGTTATGCAAAAGCAATGGAAGATGAAAACAAGGCAAATTGATTGACTTTAGATGACAATTTATTTTGTTGGGTGGAGGTGTGTATAGTAGGTTGATAATCACCATTAAACATATTTAAATTATGTAAATTTAGAGTTCAGGGTTTAGGGTCTAGCAACAATTCCAACAAAACTTCAAGAATAATCTCAAAGCTTGCATGCAATAATTTTAGTAAACAGACCGGAAGTAGGAGTTCTCCAACTTGCCAGGAGACACTCACTTCATAAACGGTGAGCACACGGTGTCAATATAGCATCTTCAAAACACACACAAAATCCAAAACTACCTAGAAGCCCAGAAGAGAACAAAATAACACAAAAACTCCATGGCCAAATCCAGTCTTTTGAACTAAAGAAGCAATGATGAAGATTACCTTAATGAGCTTCAAAGGCGTTGTGATGCTGAAGTTTGAAGAGTGAAGACTGAACATAGACAGAGTGATCGATAGGCGGCACTAGCATAGCTGAAGGTGGCACGAAAAGAGCTTGAAGAATAACGAATTGGCGAGTGGTTGAAGTCACAGACTCAAAGGCCAGAGCTTGTCTTATAATTGGGTGAGAACAAAGAAGATCGGAAAAGGATTTAAGGTGAGAACAAAGAATCGAAGAGAAAATCTCAGTGAGATGTGGAGAACGAAAAGGGGAAAATAATTTAGGGTAGAGAGAATGAAAAATGGGTTGGAAACTTTTGCCTCAGTGAAATACCAGGTAAGCAAATGTTTTAGGGTTCTTTTATTTTTGTTTTTTCAACTTAATCCTTGACAGTTAAAAGCTGTCAAGGATTGAGACTACAACTGTCAAGAACAAAATTCATAAAATTTAGTTTTTACCAAATTCTTGACAGTTAATAATTGTCAAGAATTATCCAAAGTGTCAAGGAATAATTCAAATTCTTGACAGTTCAGAAACTGTCAAGAATTTGTTGAGAATTAAAATTCTTGACAATTTTTAGAACGATCAAGAAAATTTGTCAAATTATTTTGTCAAGGATGAGGTTTTTTCTAGTAGTGAATTGTTTAGTTAATGTTTGCCATCCTGCGAAAATTCATGGAAGCGTGAGAACAACTATGTTAAGTAATTACTTGTTTGGTCTTTTCATCTCTTTTGGTTATTGCTTTTTAGAGGATTGGGTTTGTTTGATGGCAAAACTGAGTGGTAGAGAGATGAGAGAAAGAATGAAGAAATAAATTGTATGTTAAAAAAGTATTGCAAAATACTATTGGAATGAAAGGAGCTATAATTATTTAGATCAATCTGGATTTAAGAAAAAAAAAATTATTTAGATCAATATAACTACCAATAGTTTCAAGTGAAAAAATAATAAAATTTATATGAGACCAAAAAAAAAAAAAAAAACATTAAAGTTTACCTTTTAAAAAGAATTGAGTGATACTAGTGACACTCACTATTCCAATAAAGTTTCACTTTGAATATTTCAAAATTGTGTTTTAAGAATTATTGATCTTATTAATATGAGGATAATATTAGTAAAGAAAAAGATAAATAATTTTTTTTTTCAATAAATGAAAGAAGAATGGTTTGAAAGTAAGAGAAAACACAAAAGAGTGATGTAGGAATAATAGAAAAGAGAGTATGCTAAATTTTATAAATAAAAAAAAAAATTCATAATTTTATTTATTTATTATGTTAATTGTGAAGCCATCAAACACTGCCATTTTGTTCCTTTATTATTTGCAATCCTAACCATCAATTTGTGACTAATCCAACAGTTGAGACTTCACCTGATAGTCAACGATATATAAACGTGGGACTATTCACCTTTCAAACAACAACTCTCTCTTTTGTGATCAAGAAAAAAAAGCTTTCTCTTCTAGGGTTCTTCCGTTCACTCTCAAATCTTGTAATCCTTGGTGCGGTTTGTTAATTCGCAGGTAGACGGTTGTGTTTCCTTCAAGGGTAGAGAAGCTAGGATAGGTTTCTCTTAGGACTAAAGGGTTATGGTGATTGTATTGAGTGATCGATCTGTAGAGAAGGGTTTTTGCTATTGTTCAAGTGTGTTTGTACTTTGTAAACTCTTGATAATCCTAGTGCAGCGAGCCTCAGTATTCTGGAGCTCAACGTGGACGTAGCTTGTTCAATCTTGAACAAGTGAACCACAGTAAAATCGTGTTTGATTTGTTCTTGTTTGATTCTGTGTTAGTATTAAAGATATATTGATATTTAGGCTTTATTAACAACAGTGGTATCAGAGCTTCAGTTTTAGGGTCGCCAAATCTCTAGGGTTTCTCAAATTGGAAGTTTCTTGAAATTAGGGTTTGTCAAAAATTAGGGGTTTCTTAATTTGTCACATCCTGGGTATTTTAAGGTTCTTAAATCATCAATCTACTTGCAAGAATCTGAGATCAATTTCGTGTTCAAGGGTCCAAGAATCAGAAATCAATCTTTGATTTCTAGGGTCTACGCCTGAAACCACAACATGACTACCACACGCATGGAAATCTCCTAGTATGATGGGAAGATAAATTTTCAATAGCTAAAAGCAAAAAATGAAAATCCTCCTGTCACACAACAAGGTGGGCATTGCATTGGAGAAAGATGCCACAAAATGGCCCAAGGAAAAGCTGAAGAAGAAGGCTGAGGTGGATGAAGAAGCATATAACCTCATCATCATGAACCTATCAGACAACGTACTGAGGAAGGTAGATGGTCCGGAAACCCCAATCGCCTTTTGGGGTAAACTCGAAACCTTATATTCATTACAATCTGCTCCTAATCTTGTGTTTCTAAAAGGTTCTCTATTTTCTTATAAAATGGATCTTGCTAAATCTTTAGATGATAACTTAGACGAATTCTTGAAAATGACATTGATACTAAAAGGCACTGACCAAGAATTAGGAGACTCTAGCTTAGCTATGACCCTGTTAAATTCGTTGCTTGATGAATATTTAGTGGTGAAAAATGCATTACAATATATTGGAACTGTTCCTAGTGTTGATTTAATTGTTGCTGGGTTGAAATATAGGGAATTAGAATTAAAAACTCAGAAGAGAAATGGGAACAACCTGTTTGTTAAGGGCAGGGTAGATTCTGGTCAATTAGGAAAGGAGGCAGGAAAAGGCCCACAGTATAACTCTGATTTTAAGGGTAAGAAGAAGGGTAAGGGTAGCAATAGCCTAAAGGGGAAACAAGAAAGTGTTTTCATTGCAATAAAACTGGGCACCTAAAGAAAAATTGCTATGAGCGGATTAAGAAATAGAAACAAACCAATACTGAAAGCAATTTTGCAAGTTCTAGTAACAACATTGAGATTTCTGAAGCACTCACAGTATCCAATTCTGATAGTATTAGGGAATGGGTACTAGATTCAGGGTGTTCCTTTCATATGAGTCCTAATAAAGGTTGGTTCCAAGATTTTAAAGAGGATAAACAAGAAACTGTTTGCATGGGAAATAATCACTCTTGTAAGGTACAAGGAATTGGAAGTGTAATGATTAAATTGGTTAATGGGAAGGTAATAAAACTGACTAAGGTTAGATACATACCTGAATTAAAATAGAACCTAATCTCTCTAGGTACAATAGATAAGGCTGGTTACTGCTATAAGGCACAAAATGGGTGTATAGTAGTATACAAAGACAATAATATACTGCTTAAAAGGGCTATAAAAAATGGTTTGTACATACTATGTGGTTACTCTTATCCTGATACCTTTAATACTGCACTTTTCTCTACTAACATGTCTGCTGTAGAGAAATGGCACCTAAGAATGGGCCATATAGGCTAGAAAGGAATGAGCACACTCAAACAACAGGGGTATTTTGGGAATGATACTATTTCTGAATTAGAGTTTCGTGAAATCTACATTCTCGGCAAGTAGCACAAATCGAGTTTCCCAAAAGGAACTCATTTGGTTTCTAACTTTTTAGAGTATTTACATTCTGATTTGTGGGGTCTTGAGAGGGTTAGGTCTCATGGTGGGAATAGTTTACTTCCTATCCATTGTAGATGACTATAGTAGAAAGATATGGGTATACCTCCTGAAGTCCAAGGATAAAACCTTAGCTAAGTTCAAAACCTAGAAAGTCTTGGTAGCGAACCAAACTGATAAGAGAGTGAAAGCCCTTAGGACTAATAATGGACTAGAGTTTTGTAACTATGAGTTCGACAAATACTGTAGTGATTAAGGGATTCTCAAGCATAGGACTGTCAGAAAAACCCCTTAACAAAATGGTGTTGCTAAGAGGATGAATAGGACAATGTTAAAAAAGGTGAGGTGTCTTCTATTTATTTCAGGACTACCAAAAACCTTTTAGGGGGAAGCCTTGACCACTGCAGCCGACCTAGTTAATAGGAGTCCATCTAGTTCAATAGAGTTCAAATGCCCTTAAGAGAAGTGGTCAGGAAGGAAGTCTAGCCTTAACCACTTGAGAGTTTTTGGGTGTGCAGACTATGCACACACAAACGATGGGAAGTTAGAACCTAGGCCTCTTAGATGTGTATTCTTAGGGTACCAAGAAGGGACAAAAGGTTACAGACTTTGGGAAAAAGATGTGCAAGGGATAAGAGTGATAATTAGTAGAGATGCAATCTTCAATGAAAGCATATTCTCTTGCAAAATTATTAACCATATTGTAGGTACCTCCAACATTGATTCTGAGGAACAAACTCAGGGTAACAACACCCAAATTGAGGTGGAAGGAGCAAGATACACTGATCTGACCAGCCTAAATGAAGAAACTAAACCAGATCAAGAACCACCTGCTGCTGATCCTGATCAAGATGTTAAAGAAGAACTGACGGGGAAATGGTGAGGAGGCTCAACTGGATGATCTTGCCTAATACCAGCTGGCAAGAGATATAATCAGAGGAGAAATCAGAATCCCCACCAGATACAGCTATGCAGACCTGATATACATTGCCTTAGTTATTGGAGTAGAGATACAGAAAGCTGAACCTGACACTTACGAAGAAGCAATTAACTCCAAGGACAGCAAAAAGTGGCTTGCTGCCATGAAGGAAGAAATGGAGTCTTTAAATCTGAACAAAACCTGGTCCTTGGTCCAAAAGCCTAAAGACCAGAAGGTGGTGGAGTGTAAGTGGTTGTTCAAAGTGAAAGAAGGAACAAACCAGTCTGATCCTCCAAGATACAAGGTCAGGGTAGTAGCAAAAGGCTACACACACAGAGCAGGTATTGATTTTAACAAAGTATTCTCTCCAGTAGTTAAGTTTAAGACAATTAGATTAATGTTATCAATTGTTGCTCACCTTGACCTAGAGTTAGTCTTTTTGCATAGTGAGTTAGAAGAGGAAATCTTCATGAGTCAACCTACTGGCTTTAGAGACAAAAACCTGTCTAATTATGTTTGTTTATTGCATAAATCCTTGTATGGCTTGAAACAATCCCCTAGGTAGTGGTATGAGAGGTGCGACTCCTTTATTGTGAGGGTTGGATTCACTAGGAGTGAGTATGACAACTGTTTTTACTTTGCATCCATTGATAACATGCCTATATATTTGCTTTTATATATTGATGACATGTTGCTAATTAGTAAGTCGAAGTCAAAGATAGATGAATTAAAATCAAAATTGAGTGTTGAATTTGATATGAAAGACTTGGGCTATGTAAAGAAAATATTAGGTATGGTGATAGAGAGAAATAGGAAACTTAATCAATTAAGACTACACCAAATGTCTTACTTACAGAAACTGACCTCTAAGTTTGGAATGGCTGGATCTAAACTTGTTAACATGCCATTAGCAAGTCATTTGGTCCTTAGTAAACTGCAATGTCCCAAAACAGAGACTAAAATGATAAAAATGGAAAACATCCTATATGCTAATGTAGTAGGATCTATTGTGTATGCTATGATTAGTACCAGGCCTGATCTTTCATTTGCAATATCTCTGTTGAGTAGATATATGTCAAATCCTGGAATTGAGCATTGGGTTACACTAAAATGGCTATTAAGATACATTAATAGTACTATACACATTGGGCTTTACTGTAAAGAGAATGCTACACTTGATCTTGTTGGGTATGTAGATTCTAACTTTCCAGGGGATAGAGACACAAGGAAATCTACTATAGCCTACTATTTCACACTTGGAGGGAACTATGTGAGTTGGAAATCTCGATTACAACCGTTGGTTGCATTGTCTACAACCGAGGTTGAATACGTGGCTGTCACGGATGCATTTAAGGAAGCAATATGGCTTCGAGGGTTCTTGAAAGAAGCTAAACTAATGGAGGGCATTGTGACTATATATTTTGATAGTCAAAGTGCCATCCACCTTAATAAGAATCCAGTGTACCATGAGAGAACCAAGCATGTAGATGTCAGGTACCATTTTGTCAGAAATCTTATCTCAAGAGGAATATTGGATTTGAAAAAAGGTGCAAACTGAAAAGAATCCAGCCAATATAGGAACAAAGATTGCGACTGCTGCCAACTTCAAGCACTGCTTGGACTTGTCACATATAAGGTAATCAATTAGAGTTGAGAAGGAATACTTGAGATGTTTGCTGCACTATTATAATACTGCTCAGAAGGGATTTTGCTGGCTTCAAGGTAGAGATTATTAATTGTGAAGCCATCAAACGCTATTGTTTTGTTCTTTTATTATTTGCTATCCTGACCATCAATTTGTGACTGATCCAACGGCTGAGACTTCACCTAACAGTCAATGATATATAAACGTGGGACTATTCACCTTTCAAACAACAACTCTCTCTTTCATGATCAAGAAAAAAAAGCTTTCTCTTCTATGGTTCTTCGGTTCACTCTCAAATCTTGTAATCCTTGGTGCGATCTGTTAATTCGCAAGTAGAAGGTTGTGTTTCCTTCAAGGTTAGAAAAGCTAGGATAGGTTTTTCTTAGGACTAAAGTGTTAGTGTATGCCTAGAAACCAATCCTGTCATTGGTTCCAAGGCATTATATTTTGTATATATATGTTAATATATATATTTTGTATATACATTTTATCTTATTAATAGAAGAAAGTGTTCTTATTTCACATGTGGTTTATTGCTTCATTTATATATATGTATTACATGTGAAATGTCCGGATGATACAAATCTTTAGAAGATCAAAATCATCAAAGTATTCCCTACATAGTTAATATTAATTAGGCAATAATATTACATAGTAGGCATGCTGAATGCCTCCGTAAAATATTATATGATGGTATTAGTGTGGATGATTATAAAAGTTATATCATTAGGGCATTAGCATGAATAAGTGGTTAGTGAACTGTTTATCGAATATGACCATTTATGATGAATCACATGGATATTTAAAATGTAGTCAATGATTTATCATAAGATCATACTAGTGTATTATTAATCCTTAGACCTAAGATATCATGGTTGGATTCTGCCTAAACACATATGGTTTATATGGTGTATAAACACGAGGCCAATCATGTCATGTGTTAATAAGTTGATTTGGCCATGTGTTGTTTATGTGTGAGGACAAGTGATAGTCAAGATGGGATCTGTTGACTTGGTATAGATTGATATCAAGTTCCTAGACAAATGTCAAGATACATTAGAAAAGGGAAATCTCCAGCCAGGGTATATAAAATGTTACTTGAAAGGTTGTTTCATAGTGACACGTTCCATATGTATTGATTGTCAATTTGATATAAAATTAAGATAATGATTTTGATATACCATGAATCCATTCTTAATTGGGATTAGACAACAGAAAGATTTGATTATACAACGCGTATGATTATAAAAGGGTTCGTTGGAGTATATCTTCATTGTGACTTAGGGGTTATGAAGCATTGCTAGATGCTTACCATAATCGGTGGGAGTTTTGTTCATAAAGATTTATGACAAAACATATTGAAATAGACTATGATATTGGGCCCACAGCTAGGCCACAGTGAACCTAAGAGGTCACATATAAAAACTAAGGAGAATGAAGAAATAACTAAAGAGAGTTGATTATCCAAGGTTGGCTAGCACCTACCAAGGGTAATAAAGTTATTTATATTATTATCATTGAATTAGATTCAATGGAGGATTATATTAGTTATTATGAATAATTTAAGAGTCAAATTGCGAATTGGAATTAAATGGAATTCCAATTCATAATTAATCATTTTCTTTATATTAAATTAGATTTAGTAATGGGTTGTAATTGTAAACATATGAACAATTTAAGGGTTAAATTGTTATGTAAACAATTTAAGAGTTAAATTATTAATTTTGATTAAATGTTAATCCAATGTTCTTATTTAAAGAAGTTTAACAACTTCATAATAATTATGGAATTATTTACAACCCCAAAAACAATTATGGAATTGTTTAAGGAAGTCCAAAACAATTATTGAATTGTTTATAAGGCTAAATATATAAAGAAAATGATATATCAATTTTAGGGTAGAGATCAAAATTTGTAAGAACCCTAAATATCTCTCTTGGCCTAATTCTTCTTTTACCTTAGTGTGTATACTCTTTTGTTTAATTTCTCTTGAAATTAAAAGTCTCTAAGGTTGCTAAGGACTTGAGGTAACAAGTTATATCTTACTTGTTTTCAATTTGATTGAATTTTTTTTGCAAAATCTGAATATACATGTTGTAGTATCACATGCATCATTCTCCATGTATTCCATCTTTCATAAAGGGTTATGGTGGTTGTATTGAGTGATCGATCTGTAGAGAGGGGTTTTTGCTATTGTTCAAGTGTGTTTGTACTTTGTAAAATTTTGATAATCCTAGTGCAGCGAGCCTCAGTATTCTGGAGCTCAACGTGGACGTAACTTGTTCAATCTTGAACAAGTGAACCACAGTAAAATCGTGTTTGATTTGTTCTTGTTTGATTCTGTGTGTGAGTTTTAAAGATAGATTGATATATAGGCTTTATTAACAACATATTATAACTCTAAGATATTTTCAATATAATTAAAATTATATATAATAAATTACAAACTATAGTAAATTAAAATTGTTTTTCTATAAATTTGACCAAGGTTGAAGCCTAAGAGCATCTCTAATGGTGCTTTTTAAAATAAAGAATATATTTCATATAAATAAAGAGCATTGTCATTAATTTTTAAATATAAAGAACATAATTTTTATTCAAATCCAATAGACTCTTTAAATTTTAGGAGATAGAATATGTTTTTTTAATAAAGAAACTTAATAGAATAGATAAATAATAAACAAAACGCATAGAAACTTGTAATTTATTATTTAAAATTAGGACAGGGAGTGAAATTTGACTTTCTAGATGTGAAGAGTCAAATTTCACTCTCTATCCTAATTTTAAATAATAAATTGCAAGTTTCTATGTATTCCATTTATGATTTA
This sequence comes from Pistacia vera, assembly GCF_008641045.1. Taxonomy (NCBI): domain Eukaryota; kingdom Viridiplantae; phylum Streptophyta; class Magnoliopsida; order Sapindales; family Anacardiaceae; genus Pistacia; species Pistacia vera. The sequence goes on along the minus strand of NW_022195380.1, from coordinate 1,233,200 downwards.
TCTCTCCTATTAAGTTTTCTTCTTGAAAAAACATATTCTTTCTCTTAAAATTTAAAAAGTCAATTGGATTTGAATAAAAATTTTGTTCTTTATATCTAAAAATCAATGAAGATGTTTTTTATTTATATGAAAGATGCTCTTTAAAATAAAGAGCATCATTGAGATGCTCTAAGGGAGCCACCCGTGGGTGACATAAAAAAAAAAAATTAACTTTTAAATTTTTAACTAAAGTGTCTAGATAAATGCATTTTTTTTTTTTTT